>NC_090651.1:8745194-8747694 GCF_040937935.1 Hyperolius riggenbachi
AATCTTTTACTGATGGCTAATACGGTACAATGCTCTACTGCTTCCACAAATAAGTAATAACAGAATTAAGCTGCCAATGCCACTGGCGCATTCAGCTGGGGGTTACGGATGTCTGGAATACACCCTTGAGACTCCTGTACCTTAAAAAAATTCCCTGAAATTGCTGAAGCGGGCAAGCTGGTAAATATACAGAGACTTGCCTCCTGCAGGGTCTGTGGGAAAACTCAGCTCTCTCACCATTGTAAAGTCTGCATGTGGACATGTACATAAGGTATTTCACTGGTTGAAAAGTTTTTGACAGTCCCTAAACTTCAGGATGGCTGCCTGCAGTTTGTGTGAGAGGCTGGCAGGGAAAGGAGACACATTACAGGCAAGTAGCCTCTGTGTGATGTGAACTGCAATACAGATACGCTCTCTGCTCTATCTCAGTCTCTCCACTCCTCCTCTCTCCCTCATTCACCCTTGTTTTCCCCCTTCCCCTAGCGCTGGCTGGATGTGTCCCTGCTGCCATGAATTGACCCTTTGAGACAAAAAGTGTGTCTTCTGATATGAATGTTAAATGTGGAGATATGTTTGCTTTCTATGCTGTGTTGTAAAGGTAGGTGTTAAAAGGCCCAGCACAACTGCAAGGGTGTGTTTGTCTATTCATTGCTGAAGATATTATTTAGATGGCAGTTGGCATTGGTATTGTTTTAGGGCTCATTCACACTATGGGCTTTATTCACTAAACCATGATAACTCATATCCCAGATGTTTTTGCGCACATTTTCACGTTTGCGCGCGATCTTGAATTTCTGTGCATAATCGTAAATTTGTGCCCGCAATCGCGAATTATTGAACGAAAATTTGCGAGCGCGTGCAAATTCGCGATCGTACTCAAATACAAAAATATGCGTGAAAACGGCGGTGATATGAGTTATCACGGTTTAGTGAATCGAGCCCCATGTGTGGTGAGTCATGACAGACAGCACCATACATGATGCCTGCAATGCAGGTAGCAGGAAAGTCTATAGTGGAAGCAGGAAATTCGGGCGCCTGAGGCAAGTGGACAAAAAGGGCGCCGCCATTCACTCCCATAATAAATATCGTTTAATGGGCGCCCAACAGGAAAAAAGGGCGCCGGAGAAAAATAACGTTTTAAAAGCGGCGCCCGGAGACTTTTAATGTTTTATAACTGCTTCTCATGATTACACATTATTTCATGATTTATAATTTTTTACACATTATTTTTAAACGAAAAACCGCACAATATTTTTTTAAAACGTTATTAATGCTTATCACAGGGGGGTCTTAGGTTTAGGCACCACCAGGGGGGTCTTAGGTTTAGGCATCACCAGGGGGGTCTTAGGTTTAGGCACCACCAGGGGGGTCTTAGGTTTAGGCACCACCAGGGGGGGTTTAGGTTTAGGCAGCACCAGGGGGGGTCTTAGGTTTAGGCACCACCAGGGGGGTCTTAGGGTTAGGCACCACCAGGGGGGTCTTAGGTTTAGGCACCACCAGGGGGGTCTTAGGTTTAGGCATCACCAGGGGGGTCTTAGGTTTAGGCACCACCAGGGGGGTCTTAGGTTTAGGCATCACCAGGGGGGTCTTAGGGTTAGGCACCACCAGGGGGGTCTTAGGTTTAGGCACCACCAGGGGGGTCTTAGGGTTAGGCACCACCAGGGGGGGTCTTAGGTTTAGGCACCACCAGGGGGGGTCTTAGGTTTAGGCATCACCAGGGAGGTCTTAGGTTTAGGCACCACCAGGGGGTCTTAGGTTTAGGCACCACCAGGGGGGGTTAGGGGTAGGTACAGGGAGGGTTCTGTGTGAGAGTAGGGTTAGGTATAGCTTTAGTAACATTCTTATTAATGTTTTATAAAACGTTATTATAAATTTCACTTTTTAAACAGGCAAGATTAACGTTTTTACAATTGCCGATTTCATACACATTATCTAATGATTTATAACTTTATAAAACATTATTTTTAAACGTTATTCATGCTTATCGTTTAAAACCCTCTTTTTTCCCTGCGCCCTTTTTTAACGTACGTGTCTATAGTCTTTCATGTTACCATTCACACTACAGTTTGCGTTCCCGTGTGCTGTAACTTAGCCGGGAACATCATCACACACGGCGTATGCATTGTCATGCATTTTTTTAAATAGAATGTAAGCTGCTGACCTATGCGATTTAGCACATTGCAATGCATGTATGAGATTGCGTTGATGCATGCATGGCCTGGTGTGTATGAGAACTTTGTATCTCTTTGAAAGTTTTGTAAAAACTGGGTGCTAGCTGTTCCTTGTACAGGAGATCAGGTCTTCTGGTGCCAAATTCTCTTGTCCCTTTTCAAGCCTTGGAACGGATGTACTGATCTATATACTGACAATACATGTCCCCTTCTACTGGAATTGGTTTGCGAGACTTGACATTTGTTTCTATCCTCTGAATTTATACGTAGCTTATTTACAGATGCTAATGTTGTTATTATTATTATTTAGTATTTATATAGCGCCGCCA